>NC_037671.1:16829848-16872700 GCF_003255815.1 Theropithecus gelada
TTTTTTGAGATGGAGTCTTGCTCTGTCGCCCAGGCTGGAGTGCAGTGGCGCAATCTCAGCTCACTGCACCCTCTGCCTCCCGGGTTCAAGCAATTCTCTTGCCTCAGCCTCCCGAGTAGCTGGGATTACAGGTGCCTGCCACCACGCCTGGCTAATTTTTGTATTTTCAGTAGAGATGGGGTTTCACCATATTGGCCAGGCTGGTCTCAAACTCCTCACCTTGTGATCTGCCCGCCTCAGCCTCCCAAAGTGCTAGGACTACAGGCGTGAGCCACCGCGCCCAGTCAACTATTTTCAAATTTCAATGACCATAGATTAGTTTTGTCTTTTCTTGAATTTCATATAAATGGAGACCTACAATACACACTGCGAAGTGTCTTTCTTCTGCTTTGCATCTGACTTCAATATCAATGAGATTCATCCATGCTGTTGTATCAGTAATTAGTTGCTTTTAATTGTTGAACAGTATTCCATTGTATGACCATACCACAAGTGGTCATCCATTCTCCTATTAATAGCCATTTGCTTTGTTTATAGTTTTTGGCTATTATGTATAGGGCGTTATGAACATTCTTGTTTAAGACCTTGTGTGTACATACATTTTTATCCCTCTTAGGGAAAGTATCTGGGTCAAATTGCTGAATCATATGGTAGCTTAACTTTAGACACTGCTGAATTGTTTTTCCAAAGCGACTGCACTCTTTTACACTCTTAGCAATAGATGAGAGTTTCGGTTGTTCCACATTCTTGCCAAATTTTGGTATTTTCAGTCCTCATAGAATGGTGCCTTATTGTGATTTTAACATACATTTCCCTGATGCCTAATGATGTTGACTAACTTTTCGTGTATTATTATTACCGGCCATATCGAATACAATAACATATGTAAAGCACTTAGCACAGTGCCTGGCCTATGATAGGAGTATAATGAATGTCAGTTCTAACTACAGGTTGGATAGCATCCACTTTTCCTTGGATGTGACACCTGTTGTTTTGTTTTCCAAAGCATTCCCTTTCTTTTGGTCTCAGCACCCTAGTTTTCCATGGGCAGTCGCTCTTCTCCACTCTCAGTCCATGCGGTTTGGAGGGACTGATTGCTCTGCAGATGACAGGCATGGGCATGTCACCCAATCAAAGTTAATGAGCAGCTGGGCGTGGTGGCTCACGCCTGTAATCCCAGCACTTTGGGAGACCAAGGCGGGCGGAACACTTGAG
Organism: Theropithecus gelada; assembly: GCF_003255815.1. NCBI lineage: Eukaryota > Metazoa > Chordata > Mammalia > Primates > Cercopithecidae > Theropithecus > Theropithecus gelada. The sequence continues at coordinate 16,831,064 of NC_037671.1, forward strand.
GTCAGGAGTTCGAGACCAGTCTAGAGAAACCCCGTCTCTACTAACAATACAAAATTAGCCCGTTGTGGTAACACATGCCTGTCATCCCCGCTACTCGGGAGGCTGAGGCGGGAGGATTGCTTGAACCTGGGAGGCGGAGGTTGTGGTGAGCTGAGATGGCACCATTGCACTCCAGCCTGGGCAACAAGAGCGAAACTCCGTCTAAAAAAAAAAAGCTTCTATTCTAGGATTATTTGTTTGTTTGTTTGAGATGGAGTCTCACTCTGTTGCCCAGGCTGGAGTGTGGTGGCCCGATTTTGACTCACTGCAAACTCCAACTCCTGGGTTCAAGTGATTCTCCTGTCTCAGCCTCCCATGTAACTGGGATTACAAGCAAGCACCACCATACCCAGCTAATTTTTGTATTTTTGGTAGAGACAGGGGTTTCACCATGTTGGCCAGGCTAGTCTCAAACTCCTGACCTCAAGTGATCTGCCTGCCCCAGCCTCCCAAATTGCTGGGAGTACAGGTGTGAGCCACCAAGCCCAGCCCAATTCTATGGTTCTTAATAGGAACCACTGGGAAGAGGTAGTCTTATTTTATTGTGATGTCTAGGTACAGGATGATTTGAACCATGAGCTCCTGGGGCTACCATGTGGCCTAAGACTAAAGCCATTATGGAGAAAAGAAGGCTGAGAAATGAAGAGACAGGTCCTTTTGAGTGTCTGATTCTAGCTTAGGCTGAAATTGGCATTTTATTTATGTAATCCAATAAGTTGCTTTTGCTTAAACCAGCTGGGACAGGGCTTCTGATTCCTATCCCCGATACATTAGTATACATTAGGATAAACTAGACATATTAGACTTCTGTCTATGTATAGAGAGACTAGATCCAGGGGTCTAATGGCCAATGAAGAAGAAGTATCAACTAATTAATGGATCAGGCAGGAGACAGACAACCCCCATGTGAACCATGACAAAGTTGGACTTTATGACAAAGTTGGATCGGTGAAGATACTTGGATCTGGGGCCAAAGTGGGGCCCTCTTACTCTCTCTCCATATCTAAACTTAGGAATCTCCCATGAGTTAAGCTGAATTCACAGAGCAGACTGACTTAGCCACCATCTGTGAGAACTTTAGGTGGCCTTATATATTCTAGGTGTCATCAGGAGAAAAGAGATGGAAGATGACCAGAGCTATCCCTGAAAGATGCCCTGGGCCTGTTTTAGCAGGTAGTAACAGAAAGGTCAAGGGCTCATTGTCTCTGGTGCAAGCAGGTCAAAGAGAGAACAAAGGAGTTGGAACATTCCTGAACATTCCTGTGACTTTTAGCATACTGATACTCTTACTAGTAAACACTGATAGGGGAATGTCAGCTTCCACTAATCAAATTACTATTCTCCCTAATAAGGATTCTCCTGGGTAAAATGGAATAAGCACAACCCACCCTGTCTTTCCACCTGAATGCAGCCATAAAAGCTGGACAGAATGCACACAGCAACTGTTTGAGGACTCTGAAAAGTAAATAATAGCAGGTACATCAATGAAGAAGACAAAAATCAAAGTACCACAGAACTGATGTTTAGTTTAGTATTTTTTCCAATGTGTGAGTTCCCCTAGCTTGAACTGTCAACCCAGAGTTCTATTACTAGCAAAAATATCCTTCAGTAATGAAGTGATGAAATAAAGACATCCTCAGATGAAGGAAAACTAAGAGGAGTTGTTTTTAGTAAGCTTGCACTAAAAGAATTGCTGAAGGAAATTCACCATATAGTAGGGAAATTATACCAAGAAGAAACTTCGAGCATTAGGAATGAAGGAAGAACAACAGAAATGGCGAATATCAAGATAAGTATAATATTCTTCTCCTCTTTAGTTCTTTAAAATATGTTAAATGATGGAAAGCAAAAATTCAAACAATGTCTGGCGAAGTTTTTAATGTTTATAGATGTATATAATAACTACAACATAAAGGGGCAAGAATAAAGAGACCTATATGGTAGTGGAGTTTTCATATTGCACTTACAGTGGTAAAATATTGATTCTAAGTAGATTTAGAAAGGTTAAACATGTCTACTGTAATCCCTAGAGCAACCCATAAACATACTATATAAAGAGATACAGGGTGGGCACAGTGGCTCATGCCTGTAATCCCAATACTTTGGGAGGCTGAGGTGGGAGGATGGCTTAAGGTCAGGAATTTAAGACCAGCCTGGGAAATATAGTGAGACCTTGCCTCTATGAAAGAAAAGAAAGAAAAGAAAGGAGGGAAGGATGGAAGGAAGGAAGGAAGGAAGGGAGGGAGGGAGGGAGGGAGGGAGGGAGAGAGGGAGGGAGGGGAGAAAAAAATTAGCCTGACATGGTGGTGAATGCCTGTAGTTTTAGCTACTCAGGGGGCTGAGGTGGGAGGATCACTTGAGCCCAGGAGTTTGAGGCTGCAGTGACCTATGATCAAGTCAAAACACAAAATAGATAAAATGAAATATTAAAAGATGTTCAAATAACCCAAAAGGAGATAGGAAAGGAGAAATAGAAGAACAAAAAAGAGAGCTAAAAACTAAAAGCAAATAATAAAATATTAGGCATCAATCTAAACATATCAATAATTACATTAAGTGTAAATGGTCTAAATCACTGGTTGATGAACTTTTTAAAAAAGTTATATAGTAAATATTTGGCTTTGTGAACCACATGCAATCTCTTCTACATACTATTCTGTTTCAAAAACAGGTGGTGGGCTGGATTTGGCCCATAGCCCATAGTTGGCCAACCTTTGGTCTCAACATCCCTATTAAAACAGAGAGAATGTTAGAATGGATTAAAAAAAGAAGAAAGCATAACCTTTGTATACTGCCTATAAGACACTCACATCAGCTATAATAATATAGGTAGGTCAAAAGTCAAGGATGAGGAAAGGAGGATGCTCCTCAGGAGGTGAAAATCTTGATAAAAGTTTTTTCTAATGTGTGCTAAGATGGGAAATTGAGAGAAGTAGAAGGGATTCTCCCTGATCCTTTTTCTTCCCTTGTATGAAAGTTAGACTCCTGAAAACGTCTGCATTTAAGAACATAGCCCGGAAACTGGAAGTAAAGAATGCCTCTGAGTTTTATCAGTAACCTTAACCAAACCTGAGCTCTTTATGCCACAGTAAAGGCCACTAGACACTTATTCTGAGCCTACTTACTCTTATTTTACACATACTGTTAACTATGTTAGCCACTCCACCAATGTCATGAGATGAGAAAAAAAGCTAGAAAGGAGGAAAAATCAGAAACTAATGTGTAAAGTAGAGTAAGAAAGGTGTGTGACAGTACAATTGCCACTGGACCATATAACGGTAACCAAGAGGACCTAAGGAAGGTCAAGATATAACTAACTTCTCCTGTTTAAACATTTCATTCAGTACAAATCTTACTTAAAGGAGAACTTTCTTTTCAATCTGTGGATTCCATTTTTCTTTCAGAGAATGTTTTCTTTATATATATTTACATACATTATATATTATATAAATATATATATTATATATAAATATATTTTAATAGAGTTGGGGGTCTTGCTATGTTACCCTGACTCATCTTGAACTCTTGAGCTCAAGGAATGTACCCACCTTGAGCTCCCAAAGTGCTGGGACTACAGGTGTGAGCCACTGTGCCTGGCTTTGTTTTCCCATATTTTTGATAATTTTTCTGTTGCTTCGTTGAGTTTTTACTTCAAGGGACAATTATCTATATATTGGGTCACTTTTTAAAAACGATGTCTTTCATTTTCTTTAATCTAGAACAATCTTTAAGTTATTTTCTGGGAAGGATGGGGAGGGAGGTTTTATGACAATGACATTTTTGAGGAGTCCAAACAAGTTGTCTTGTGAAATGTCCCACAATTGAAATTTGTCCAATTATTTGCTTATCATTAGATTCAGATTACACATTTTTTTTGCAAGAATAGCTAGTGTGTAGTGTTCAATGCATCACATTGGGATGCATACTGTCTTAGGCTTTTCTATTATTTATCGCGCTAAATTTGAGCGCTTGTCTAAGGTAAGTGTTCAGCAAATTTCTCCATTGGACCTGGGTCACTTTTATTTTCCGTATCTATTCATTTTTCTTAAATGACTTTTTGGGTTTTATTTCCTTATGCTGACTTCATTTGTCTCAAGACTTTCCTTCTCGGGAATAATTTAATTTTTTGCTGTATCAATTTTGTTCCTTACTGATAAGCAGTCCTGCTCCTGATATTTGTAGGAATAAGAGCAAGAAAATAAATGCAGGCCCATCCTCCATATATTTAAATATTTAGAAGTTATAAGCCAAACTAAGAAATTATTAAATTAAAAAATATGCTCTATTCTTGACAGATATACTTTCATACTGACAAAATGGAAAATATATGTAAAAGCCATGGTTTTTACATGACTGAAATTTGGCAAAATATTAAAGGTGACGCATGTAATTCGAATTGGGCACATTTGAGTGTTCTGTTCATGGCCCGCAATGGTTAGGTGTGTACTAAAAACTTTTATAGTTCATGTGCTTTTTGTCTATTCATAACATTAATTTTTCTTTCATTTTAGCAAAATCACTCATTATGTTGTTATTGAGAGGTGACAATGTGCCAGCAGCCCTCACTCTCAGCGCCTCCCTGGCCTCAGCGTCCACTCTGGCGGCGCTTAAGGAGTCCTTCAGCCCGCCCCGACACCGTGGAAGCCCCTCTCTGGGCTGGCTGAGGCCGAAGCTGCCTCCCTCTGCTTGTGGCGAAGCGTGGAGGGAGAAGCGGGGTGGGAACCAGGGCTGCGCACGGCGCTCGCCTGCCAGTGCGAGTTCCGGCGGACGCGGGTGCGGGTGCGGGTGCGGGTGCGGGTGCGGGTGCGGGTGCGGGCTAGGGTTCACCAGGTGCCGCACACTGAGCGGCCGCCTGGCGCCGCTGGCCTAGGGCAGTGAGAAGCTTAGCACCACGGGTCAGCAGCAGCGGAGGTTGCCCGGGTCCCCCAGCAGTGCCGGCCGGCCGGTGCCGCACTCAAATTCTTGCTGGGCCTTAGCTGCCTCCCGGCGGGTCAGGGCTAGGACCTACAGCCCGCCATGACTGAGCTCCTCCCCCTGCGGTGGGCTCCCGCCCGGCCTGAGCCTCCCCGACAAGCGCCGCCCACTGCTCCGTGGCACCCAGTCCCATGGACAATACCAGGGCTTAGGAGTACATGCGCGGTTCGGAACTGGCGGGCAGCTCCGCCTGCAGCCCTGGTGTAGAATCCACTGGATGAAGCCAGCTGGGCTTCTGAACTGGATGGAGACTTGGAGAATTTTTATATCTAGCCGGAGGATCGTATGTGCTCCAATCAGTACTCTTATCTAGCTAACCTAGTGGAGACTTGGAGGACTCGCACGCTATGACGCTATGTCTAGCTCAAGCATTGTAAATGCACCAATCAGCACTCTGTGTCTAGCTCAGGGTTTGTAAATACACCAATTGGTACTCTGTATCTAGCTAACTCCGTATCTAGCTAACTAGCACTCTGTGACTCTGTGTCTAGCTCAAGGATTGTAAACGCACCAATCGGCACTCTGTCAAAACGGACCACTCAGCTCTCTGTAAAGTGGACCAATCAGCTCTCTGCTAAATGGACCAATGAGCAGGATGAGGGTGGGGGGGGCCAGGTAAGGGAATAAAAGCAGGCTGCCCCAGCCAGCAGCAACCGTTTTGGGTTTTTTCTGTGGTGTGGTGGGGAGAATCTTTTTTTGCTTTATTGTGGTAATCGTTATTGGTGGTGGTTTGGGTGCGTTCTATTTTTAATGCGCTTGTAACGTTTATTGTGTAGTTTTGTAGTTTTCTTGTAAATCTGCGAGACCTGGAATCCACCAGGAGAAATGAATAACTCTGGATTGTGCTGGTTTTAAGAGCTGTAGTATTCGCCATGAAGGGCTACGGTCTCACTCCTCACAGGCCAGTGAACGTACCGGAAGGAGAGAAGTTCCACTCCAGACACAGCTGAACGTCTGAAGCAGCAAACTCCACATACAGCTCCTTTAAAAAACTAATACGTTCCGTGAGGGTCTGCAGCTTCATTCTTGAAGTCAGAAAAGCTGCTAATTCGGGACAGAGTATAATGAAGGTTTTCATATTTAAGGACGTTTTTTATTTACTTTTTTTTTTTTTTTTTTTTTTTGAGGCATTCTCCGTGTGTTGCACAGGCTAGAATGCAGTGGCGCGATCTCAGCACACTGCAAGCTCTGCTTCCCGGGTTTACGCGATTCTCTTACATCAGCCTTCTGAGTAGCTGGGATTATACGTGGCCCACCACCATGTCCGGCTAGTTTTTTTGTTTTTGGTAGGGAATGCGTGTTAGGATGGTCCTGATCTTTGACCTCGTGATCCGGCCGTCTTGGTTTCCCACAGTGCTGGGATTATAGGTGTGAGCCACTGTGCCCAGCATCTTTGATGTTTTACATATATATAATGTGGAAATATAAAAAATGGCCAGGTGCAGTGGCTCATGCCTGTAATCCAGCACTTTGGGATGCTTAGGCAGGCAGATCATGAGGGCAGAAGGTCAAGACCATCCTGGCCAACGTGGTGAAACCTCATCTCTACTACAAATAAAAAAAATTGCCTGGGTGTGGTGGTTGCGTGCCTATGATCCCAGGTACACAGGAGGCTGAGGCAGGAGAGTCACTCAAATGAGAGGTTGCATTGAGCCCCGTGCCACTGCACTCCTTGGTGACAGAGCGAGACACCATCTCAAAGTATCTGATAAAAAATTTAAAAGACAATTTGATTTTCATGGAAAACAAAATAGATGTAAAAAATTAAAAGTTTTACATTGTTTTAATGATTTTTGAATTTTTCTTCTAAAATTGAAATTTGAAAACTTGTGAGGCAGAGTCCTCTGTCATCCAAGCTGGAGTGCAGTGGCACAATCATAGCTGGCTGCAGCATTGAGCTCCTGGGTTCAAGCAATTGTCCCATCTCAGCCTCCCAAGTAGCTAGGTTTACAGGTACATACCACTATGCCAGGCTAGGTTTTGGAATTTTTTTTGTAGCGGAGGGTCTCATTGTGTTGCCTATGCTGGTCTTGATCTCCTGGCCTCAAACAATCCTCCCACCTTAGCATCCCAAAGCACTGGGTGACAGGTGTAAGCCACTGCATCCAGCCTGAAATTTCTCTATCAAAAGAGATAGGCAGGGTGCAGCGGCTCATGCCTGTAATCCCAGCACTCTAGGAGGGCGAGGCAGGCAGATCACCTGATGGGACAGGAGTTTGAGACCAGTCTGCCCAAGATGGTGAAACCCTGTCTGTACTAAAAGTACAAAAATTAGCCGGATATGGTGGCAGGTGCCTGTAATTCCAGCTACTTGGGAGGCAGAGGCAGAAGAATGGCTTGAACCCGGGAGGTGGAGGTTGCAGTGAGCCGAGATCCTGACACTGCACTCCAACCTGGGCAACAGAGTGACTCTGTTGCAAAATAATAATTACATTGAACAAAAATAAAAATTATGTAAAGTTGATATTTAATAATTTAAAAATTTAATACAATAATAGTAAAGATTTTTGTATTGTAAAACTATTTGTAGTGTTAATGTTTAAAGTCCACATAGTTACCAATGTAAATAATTGGAACTACACTTCACGTTATTTCTTGTCTGTATGTAGGTACACATTTAAGAATAATATGTAATATGAGTTGTATAATGTTGCAAAATGCTCCTCAGATGCCATGTATAACAGTTGTGAATATGCTGTAATATTTTAGTACCTTCAAAACCAATGAATTAGATACAAAAAGACATGAGAGAATGAATACTTGGCCTTTTGGGAAATGATACTTTCTTCAGTAAGAATCGATGGGATTCATGCTGAGACTCTGTATTTGACAAGCAAGTGAATTGGTCTGTTATCCTCCCTAAACTCTTCAGCTCAAATCTTTGTCATTCTCCTGAGTAGTGTCCATCTCTGATGTTGGCAAAGGTGCAAAAATTTTCATGGCCTTTGGCATTCTTCAGTACATCAGAAGAAACCTTTCCTTGGGGCCTGAGGGGTGTGAATTATGAGAGTAGGTTTAGAGTTGTGGGTTTTGCTGTGCCAGCACAGAACATCAGAGATGCCCATGTGTTCTTTAATAAATTTATCTTCCTCAGTCCTCTAAAAAGCAGGGCCCAGAGCCTGTGTCTCTTTTCTCTGTGTGTAATGTCATATGTAAGAAGCAGAATCTATGAGTTATGATGAGTATTCTTTTAGTCTTTGATCTGTTTACTTGGAATTTTAAGTTTCTCTCTTCCTATTGCTTTGTATTTCATCTTGTCTTTAAGTTTTTATTTATAGAATTCATATTTTTTTTAGTTGCTTTACAGAGAAGCCATTATAGAGAATTTCCTTCTCTTCTTTGAGTTATATTTTCTTTGACACTGGGTTCCGTATCTTTTTTTCTTAGTCTGGTTGTTTCTTTGTCCTCCTTTTAAAAAAGTAATAAATTTTCATAATGCACACAGTATTTTTTTCATCATCTTTTTTTTTTTTTTTTTTTTTGAGACAGAGTCTCACTCTGTCGCCCAGGCTGGAGTGCAGTGGCGCTATCTTGGCTCACTGGAAGCTCTGCCTCCCAGGTTCATGCCATCCTCCTGCCCAGCCTCCTGAGTAACTGGGACTACAGGCGCACGCTGCCACACCTGGCTAATTTTTTGTATTTTTAGTAGAGACGGGGTTTCACTGTGTTAGCCAGGATGGTCTCGATCTCCTGACCTTGTGATCCGCTCACCTCGGCCTCCCAAAGTGCTGGGATTACAGGCGTGAGCCACTGCGCCCGGCCTTTCATCTTCTTCATGTTTAATGTAGTGAAGTCTATCCAGACTTTCAGTTTGCTTGGGTGTAATTTCTCCTCATATCCTTTCTCATTTTTGTGTAAGACCCATTTGTTTTGCCCTCTGGACTGTGGCTGAAGGACATAGTTCTAGTGCTCTGTCAGCTTTTTTGTATCTGTGCATTGGTGGGAAAGAGGTAGCTGGAATTTCCAGTATCCTTTCATTTCTTTTCTTTTCTTTTTTTTTTTTTTTTGAAATGGTGTCTTGTCCTGTCACCCAGGGTGTAGCGCAATGGTGTGATCTCAGCTCGCTGCAACCTCCACGTCCCAGGTTCAAGCAATTCTCCTGCCTCAGCCTCCTGAGTAGCCGGGATTTCAGGGGCACGCCACCACGCATGGCTAACTTTTTGCATCTTTAGTAGAGACAGGGTTTCACCATGTTAACCAGGCTGGTCTCAAATTCCTGACTTCGTGATCTGCCTGCTTCAGCCTCCCAAAGTGCTGGGATTACGCCACCACGCCCAGCCTCTAGTATCCTAGAGGCTGGGCTAGAAACTGGGCTAGAAACTGGGCTCTAATGCCTTTTTGAGGTTTTAATAAGTATCTTGTGTCAGACTTTCCTTTTCTATGATGGGTTGGATGTGAAGGGGGAGGATATGGAGGAGTAATTATATTCCCATTGGAAGCACAGATTTCCCTGGAGTGTGTATTTCTATTTCAGAGATTCAAAGCTGACTGCTTAATCTCCCATCTCTTCTGTCTTCTTCCTACCAACAGGTCAAAAATGACATTTTGAAAATTGGTCTTGCATCAAAAACCAGGATGTTTTGAAATGGAAGAAATTGGATTCAGGGAGACCAAAGAAGCTACTCTTACAGTAATGCATGTGAGAAATGAATTAGGTGAAAACATTGTATATGAAGAGAAAAAGATGAACTGTCATAATTTGGAGAAGAAAAAAACCCATAAACTTACAGTGACAGAGGAGACACCCATAACAAAGGATTGGGAATAGATAACATTTATTTAACCTTAGGGACTGAAGGATTCATAATGCTATCTGCGGCATGCTGAAAACTGTATTGATTCTTCTGAATGTGCAGAGAAAGATGACCTCAGTTTGGGCATCATGTAACTTTTTTAAAAGTGAAAAAGTATATATCGTATACTGTATCTTAATCTGAGATATATATGTATGTATGTTTAAATTTAGAACCATATATTAAAATTTTTGCAGTGGTTATTTCTGAAAGGTGGTTTATGGATGGATTAAATTTCTTTGTACTTTTCTGAATTTTTCAACTTTTCTACAAATTACTATAGTAGAAAATAATAGCAAAAGCTGCAAAAAAGGAAGAAAAAGTTTTATAATAGAGAAAAAGTTGCAAAAAAGAGAGATGTTCAAGTTTATAGTCCTATATTTTAGGCAAATTGCCATGAAACATTGTTAAACTTAAAAAAAAAAAAAAAAGAGGTAAGATTTGGTGTTATTGAGCACTTCAAATGTGGCTAGCTCAAACTGAGATAGCTCTAAGTATAAATTACCAAATGGATTTCAAAGGTTTAGTGCAAAAAGAGAATATGAAATATCTCATGTATTTTTAAACATTGGTTACATGATAAAATAATTTTGTTAGATTAAATAAACTATATTATTTTCTTAGTCCATTTTGTGCTGCTATAACAGAATGTCTAACGCCGGATAGTTTATAAAGAACAGAGGTTTATTTTTTACAGTTCTTGAGGCTGGAATCCAAGGTCAGAGGGTGGCATCTGGTAATGGCCTTCTTGCTGCATCATCCCATGGCAGAAGGCAGGAGGGCAAGAGAAGCTTTGGGAGAGAAATAGAGGGCCAAACTCATTTTTCTAACAAGCCCTCTCTTGTGATAACTAACTTACTCCCACAATAACAACATTAATCCACTCACAAGGGCAGAGCTTTCATGACCTGATCACCATTTATTAGGCTGTACCCCCAACACTGCTGCATTGGGGATAAAGTTCTGATACATAAACTTTGGGGAACATATTCAAATCATAGCAATTGTCAAAATAATTTTGTGTATTTCTTTTTCCTTTTTAAAATGTACCTACCAGAAAGTTTAAAATTAAATATATGACTGATGTTTGTGGCTATATATGTATTGGATAGTGCTGGTCTAAAATATCATCCAATTTTTAATAAACCCATGAAACCCAAGTGACTTTAAGTGCTTTACCTTTCCCCTAACATCCTCTTCAGTATTATCCAATAAAACGACTTTATCCTTCATCCTAAGTACTAAGGTCATCTTGTTCCTCTTCCTGTTCCTCCCAAGGTTCTAGTGACTTTGGTGTATTTGGGAAGAATACAGAATCTATCCACAACACAGGTGGGTTTGCAGCTGGAACCTGTCAACTCATCCCTGTGTAGATTTTTGAAAGTACTGCCACTGATGATGATGATTATTTTTGAGATGGAGTCTTACTCTGTCACGTAGGCTGGAGCGCAGTGGCGCAATCTCGGCTCACTGCAACCTCCGCCTCCTGGGTCGAAGTGATTCTCCACCTCACCCTGCTGAGTAGCTGGGATTACAGGCATGCACCACCATGCCTGGTTAATTTTTGTGTTTTTTAATACAGGGTTTCACCATGTTGGCCAAGCTGGTCTCAAACTCCTGACCTCAAGTGATCCACGCGCCTTGGCCTCCCAAAGTGCTGGGATTATAGGTGTGAGCCATCACACCTGGCCTACTGCCACGTTTTACTCCATCTCCAAAACAATGCTAATACAAGGCTATTTCAATTAACAGATGTTTCTGAAGTTTCAGAGAATAATTATAGCATAAGCAGAAAACTGCTTCAGATTGTGTATCACTCCTTGCTCTTCTTGTACCTTTTCCTGCTATTCTTCACTAGAGGGGATTTCTCACTGCTTCAAGAGGCAGTGTCCTTCCTCCCCTCCCTTCTTTCTTCCAGAGTCCAGTTCCCTCTTCATAGCACCAGCTGACAACTCCAGAATTTCTTGAGACCTTGTTATGTGGAACATTTTGGCCAAATATTTTTCTTATAGCCTCTACCTAGGTTACCTTGCACTTCAAAGTCAAATAGGCCCCTTTTGGTGCTTTCCAAAAGGCTACCCTGCTCAAATTCCCATGAGCTCTTTACAATAACACCATTTTATTTGGTTACACTAGTTTTGTTTATACACAGGTGGTATAACTATCATTATGAGCCAAGCTCTGTTGTATTGACAGTTCTCAGGTAACAGAAAGGCTTTAGGCCTGGAATGCTGTCTGTCCTCCAAAAATTAAGATCAAATGGCTGGTGTTATTTGCAGATCAATACAGTGCTTATGAGCATGACACTCTGACACTTACTGGGTGACCTTAGGTGAGTTTCCTTGTCTCTCTCATTGAATTATCCCATGCTTAAGAAGAACTCTGTCATAATAATAATAATAATAATCATCATCATCATCATCATAATACTATCATCTATCTCTTAGGTGAGGATTGAAATGAGATCATGGCCAGGTGTGGTGGCTCACACCTGTAATCCCAGCACTTTGGGAGGCCAAGGCAGGAGGATCATGAGGTCAGGAGATCGAGACCATCCTGGCTAACATGGTGAAACCCTGTCTCTACTAAAAATACAAAAAATTAGCTGGGCATGGAGGCAGGCGTCTGTAGTCCCAGCTACTTGGGAGGCTGAGGCAGGAGAATGGCATGAACCTGAGAGGTGGAGCTTGCAGTGAGCTGAGATCATGCCACTGCACTCCAGCCTGGGTGAGAGAGCTAGACTCCGTCTCAAAAATAATAATAAAATAAAATAAAATAAATTGAGATCATGAATCATCAACATTTATTACTGTGCTTGATCTGTCGTATGAGCTCAATAAATAGTACCTACGTTGGTTATTAATATTGCACATGACTCCAAGGAGTCCTAGGTAATAAGAAATTTATACCTCCATAGGGTATCATATCCCTTAGAAATGCTTTTGGTTGCAAATAACAGAAAACTTGACCTTTGGTAGCTCAAACAATTAGGGATTTACTTAATTTTACAGAACATCATTGGAAGTTGGCAATTCAGGGCTGATATAGTGCTCAGCAATGTCCTGAAAGACCCTGACTTCTTCTATCTTTCTGCTCTGTCCTGCTCAGTGAGTGGTTTTCATTTTTAGGGCTGTTGGATTCATAGTCACAAGATGGCTGCTGCATCACAAGGCCCCACAACCACATTCCAGGCTGGAAGAAAAGAGAAAGCTGAAGTAGCCAAATCCTCATACTAAGGCTTTGCCTTTATTTCAGGAAGGGATGGCCTCCCCAGGGCCTTCTGCTCACATCTTATTGGTTGGAACTGTGTCATTAACCCGCCTCAGGTGTAAGAAAGGCTAGAAAGTCACATGTTTGGCCTCTCTGCTTCAACAGAAAAGGAAGACAAAGCAAAAGTAGGGAAATGGGTATTGATCCAACCTGTAACATCAGTTAGAAGGAGGCAGTATAATTTGGCATGCCAAGAGGGCCAGCTTCTAAGCAAGTAGCATCATTTCCCCTATTGGGGGAACATGCCCCCAATATTTCAACGTAGGTTCTTTCTACTTTCCATAAGTGTTGGCTGGCTGAGAAATAAAGAGAGACAGTACAAAGAGAGGAATTTTACAGCTGGGCCACCAGGGGTGACATCACATATCAGTAGGACTGTGATGCCTGCTTGAGTCTCAGACCAGCAAGTTTTTATTAAGGGTTTCAAAAGGGGAGGGGGTGTAAGAACAGGGAGTAGGTACAAAGATCACATGCTTCAAAGGGCAAAAAACAGAACCACTAATAAGAGTCTAACAAAGATCACATGCTTCTGAGGGAACGGGACAATGGGCAAAAGCAGAACCACTGATAAGGGTCCAACAAAGATCGCAAGGCAAGGGCAAAGCAGAACCACTGATAAGGGTCTATGTTCAGTGGTGCACGTATTGTCTTGATAAACATCTTAAACAATAGAAAACAGGGCTCAAGAGCAGAGAACCAATATGACCACAAATTTACCAGGGCGGAGTTTTCCCACCCCTAGTAAGCCTGAGGGTTCTGCAGGAGACCAGGGTGTATCTCAGTCCTTATCTCAACTGCACAAGACAGACATTCCCAGAGCAGCCATTTATAGACCTCTCCCCAGGAATGCATTCCTTTCCCAGGGTGTCAATATTCCTTGCTAGGAAAATAATTTAGCAATATCTTTCCTACTTGGATGTCCGTTTATAGGCTCTCTGCAAGAAGGAAAATGTGACTCTTTTTGCTTGACTCCGCAGGCAGTCAGACCTTATGGTTGTCTTCCCTTGTTCCATAAAAATTGCTGTTATTCTGTTCTTTTTCAAGGTGCACTGATTTCATATTGTTCAAACACACATGTTTTACAATCGATTTGTACAGTTAACACAATTATCACAGTGGTCCTGAGGTGACATACATCCTCAACTTATGAAGATTACAAGATTAAGAGAATAAAGACAGGCATAAGAAATTATAAAAGTGTTATTTGGGAACTGATAAATGTCCATATTAAGATGAAATCGTCACAATTTATGTTCCTCTGCCATGGCTCCAGCTGGTCCCTCCATTCAGGGTCCCTGACTTCCTGCAAAATTCCCCACCCTGGGAACGTAAGGACTACAGCTGCAACATATGGGAACATACATAAGTGTTCTGCTTCCAGCCAGGCCCTTGAGAGGGGAGAAGGCATTCTGCCCCTTTTTGCTTTTCACTACCACTTATCAAGGGAGTGTTATGTAACTAGGACTGAACAGCTGAATAACATTGATGCAGTCATTGTCTTCAAAGATGGAGGAACATATGCTTGTCAAACTGTATGATATTACATCCATAGAGATAGGCATGTGATGCTGTGGGAAAACACAGAAGAGGGGGCTTCTGGCTCAGATTGGGAAATCAGGGAAGGTGGCCCAAAGGAGGTGGCACTGGAGCTATGTTTGGAAAGATAGCAAAGATCTGGGATGGTAAACAAGGGAGTGGAAAAATATTACAAGTAGAGGTAACATGTGCAAAGACCCGGAGGTAAGGAGACCATATAGGTGATTCAAAGAATCCTGAGGAGTTTATTAGGACTGGAGCTTAGAGTTTATGTTGGGGTCTAATGAGAAAGAGGACTAGAAAAACAGGCTGGAAGCAGGCTCAAGGGTGCCTTGTTTGCCAAACCAAGAAATGTATATGACACCAAATGTATATGGCAGGACTTCAAGTCAGGGAATAATGTGATTAAACTCACATTTAAAATTACTTTAGCAGCCTATGTAAAAGCTAGACCAGAGGAAGGGAAGATGAGATCAGAGGTAGAGTGATTAGAAGGTAATTGGGAGAACTGAGGAGGAAGGCTGAGCGTCTGAACCACTGTAGTATTGGAGACCGTCTCATCTAGAGGAAATTTGGGAGATGCTGAGAAGGTCAAATCAATAGGATTTAATAAGTGATTGGATATATATGTTCATGAGGATTCAGGGATGACACCATGTTTCTGGCTCAGGCAACTGGATTGATGTGCTGCCTCATGATGTCAAAGGGATTACTGAAGAAGAACAAAGTAATTTTTGAGGAAGTATTGACTTTGGAGAAGTTGAGTTTGAAGTGCCTGGAGAATGTGTAAATGAGTATGTCTGGTAGGCAGCTCGGAGATACAAGTCAGGAGAGTGGTCTGGCAGGAGATACAGATTTACCATCTGCAAATAAATGATGGTTGAAGTCTCTGAAATGAGTATGCACACCACACCCCACCCCCAGGGGAGTTGTATCAGAGTCACCACAACCTCAAAGCCAAATCTTCCCTCCCCTCCCCTTCCTTTCCTTTCTTTTTTTTTCCCTTTTCTTTAAGACGAGTCTTTCTCTATTCCCCAGGCTGGAGTGCAGTTGTATGATCTCAGCTCACTGCAACCTCCGCCACCCGGGTTCAAGCAATTCTCTGCCTCAGCCTCCCAAGTAGCTGGAACCGCAGGCTCCCGCCACAACGCCCGGCTAATTTTTGCAATTTTTGTAGAGACGGGTTTTCCCTACACTGGCTAGGCTGGTCTCAAACTCCTGATTTCAAGTGATTCACCTGCCTCGGCCACCCAAAGTGCTGGGATTACAGGCATGAGCCACGGCATCTGACCAATGCCACCTTTTTGAGGCATGGCTTATCAAGAAATATTTAAGGAAATGAATGTGTTAATTATGTCTCAATAAAACAACCATAAAGTTAATCTGTATGAATGGTACAAATCAAATTAGAAGAAAATTTACATTTTAAATAAGAGTAATTAGGAACTCAAAGTCACTAGGTGTGCAAGGCAGCCTCCAGGGTGATTCTCAGTATTGAATTCTGCTTCTTGGTATTCATGTCTCGTGCATGCTTCCCCATCTTCTAAGGGGACTGCCTGTGTGGGCTAATAGCATATGGCAGAAGCGAGAATACGTCACTTGGGTCATTTACTCTGCGGGAAGATAGCTGCTACGGCATGAGCAGCCCCATGGAGAGGCCTACACAGTGAGGAACTGAGGCCTCCTGCTGACAGCCCTGTGAGAGCGCCATTTTGAAAGTAGAGCCTCCGGCCCAGGCCGACCTTGAGCTGACTGCTGCCCCTGCCAAAATCTGACTGCGGCTTGGCCTGAGATCCTGGGCCAGAACCGCCCAGTTAAAGTGCCCCTGATTCCTAAGACTCAAACACTATGTCAGATAATAATATTTACTGCTTTAAGCCACCAACCATACAACTAAAGATAATTAATAAAATAGGACATAATAATTTATATAAAACAATTATGTCTTGTTTTCATGGAAATGAAATTCTTTATGACAATTTCTATGCTTACTTGCATTAATATTTTATTTTCTATAGAAATGATTCTAGATTTTACAACCTTTCTTTTGACATAGTAAACCTTCAGTAGGTTTTAAATAAATTTTAGTTTTAAGAAGCTATATTCTCCAGCGGGGAGAAATAATTTAAGGCTCAGCTTTCTTATATTAGAATTTATAGCATATTAAAGCAACGTATAGTAACAAGCCGCTGAATTTTAATACACGTTAAAATTTTGCACTTATGACAATTTCATAATTAATATAAATGATTGCTATAAAATAATTAGCCTAGCATTACTTATTAATTTCTAATTTAGTTCCATATAATAGTTACTACTTTGAATTATTCATGGTAAATACTATTAGTGGTTATATTATGATGGTAGATTTAAAATGGAACTCAGCAATGCCATCTGATACAACAAAATGACAAATGATATGAACTACAATATAAAAAAGCAAATATAACCAGCACACTAATATCAAAAAGCAATTTATTAGTAATTTTATGGCAATTGCTGATTAGCCCATCACTCATGAAAGGAGCAACTCATTTAGAAACTCAGGTTATTTTAGTTATTGCTAGATCACCAATGTTTTCTTTTTTAAATAAGCTAAAGTGGCATTGTTTATATCTATCCTGTTAGAACAAGGTACTTTATTTCCATTTGCTGGAAAAATTTTATACTGGAGGTACACATTCTTATTTGGAGGAAAAAAAACCAAAAAAAAAAAAAATCACCCACCAAATCCCACAAAGAAATAAAGACACCTGTTATGTGAATGGCATGTGGTGATCTCATGAAATACACAACCTAAACGCATGTACATGGCAGCCCTGACTGTGCAGGCTGAGAAAAAAAGTAGCAGACTGGGATCCACTGCCTTTTAATCTGAGGAAGAAATGAGAATGACCAGTGGGATGCTGCCAGAGTCTTCCTGAGTTGGAGTTTTGAATATAACTCTCTGGGTTATTTTCCCTCCCTCCCTAAGGCAGCTACAAAATTAGAAGAACCTGCTAGCCTTGCTTTAACCAAATTCTTTAAGGAAATCCCTTGAGTGTCTGCAATAAGAAAACACTGCACTGTAAATATCTTTGAAGCTCAGGGTACACCCAATGAGAAACAGCACTTTGAGGAGCGGAGCAGGGCACTTCGGGGTCAGCAGGTTTGCTGTCATCTTCAGAGCTTGCGGCAGGCCTGAAGAAGTACCACATGCCAGCCCACCCGACAGCAAAGGAAGGGTCCTAGTAGTTAAGAAAAGGCGCCCACTGATGCCAGCCACTGGGAGACACTTGGGTAAGTGGGTGTGAGCATCCTGTGGGACCCTGTTACAGCCTTGTCCAATGAGTTATTTGGGAAAGCAACTTGTGGGGATGAGTTCAGAGCTGGGGAGGAGGAGGAGGAGATATTCTGAAGTATAATGAATAGGTCTTCTCCTCTCCTTTTTGTCTTTTTTCTTGGGGGCATTTCTTGAAAGGGAATCCCCGGGGAAATGGAAACTTAGAGTGCAGACTTTGTGCAGCCCAAAGTGGAAACATCTCTTCCTGGAAAAAGTTTATCAAAGCTAAACGACATTCAGGAGGTGGTTTTCACACATGTGAGGGTTTGGGTCTAGGGACTTGAGGGCTTGGCATGGAAGAGCTTGGTGACATATACCCTCTTAGAATGAGTAAGCATGTGTGATAGCAAAGACTTGGAACCAACCCAAATGCCCATCAATGATAGACTGGATAAAGAAAATATGGCACATATACATCATGGAATACTATGGAATACTCTGCAACCATAAAGAAGTATGAGATTATGTCCTTTGCAGGGGCATGGATGAAGCTGGAAGCCATCATTCTCAGCAAACACAGGAACAGAAAACCAAACACCACATGTTCTCACTCATAAGTGGGAGTTGAAAAATGAGAACACATGGACATAGGGAGGGGAACATCACACACCGGGGCCCATAGTGGGGTGGGGGGGCAAGGGGAGGGAGAGCTTTAGGACAAATACCTAATACATGTAGGACTTAAAACCTAGATGACGGGTTGATAGGTGTAACAAACCACCATGGCACATGTATACCTATGTAACAAATCTGCACATTCTGTACATGTATCCCAGAACTTAAAGTAAAAAAAGAAAGAATAAAAGAATGAATGAGCATGTGTGAATAGCTCCTACCCGCAGAGAGCACTTCGAGGGAGAACTGCATGGGGGGACTTCTAGTGCAGGATGGTTGAGTTAAGTGAATTAGCAACATTCAATACCTAAGGGAAACTGGATGAAGGCTTGTGATTGGTTTAAGATTGACAGGAACATTTCCAGTCACTTTCGTCATTTTCCCTGTATATCCCAGCCCTGGGGTATCAGGTGTTTGACAAAATTCAAGGGACTTATGGATTTAGAGCTAGACTTAACTGTGGTCCTTTGAAGGTAAGAATGATGTAGAGGTTTGTGTATCAGATGCCTTTTTTGTACCCCCTCATATCCTTTCAGGCTTGACTCTGATTGTAGTCAGGGCTGGAGCAAATAGTTCTGTGAGAGCTTTGACTCATTTCCTGCTGACAGCATCTTACTTCAAGCACCAACTGCATATACCTTTTATGTTCTGCCCCAGGTTTCTCCAATCAATGGTATGGGATGACAGTGAATGTTTGCTCTGTGTGCATGAATGTGAAACCTACTAGACACAAGGAGCGAGGCTTCTTGAATCACCATGCGGAAGGCTGCCTGCTGAACAGTGCATGACTGGTCCATGACATGAGTGAGAAACACACCCGTCATATATGAGACCACTGAGATTTGGAGGTTGTTTGTATACGTGTTAGCCTACCCTGACTAATACACCACTGTACAACTCCAGGGGGAGCCACTCACGTAACAAGGATGTGAATGGTGGCCCTTCAGTGCTACGCAGTACGTAGCCTGCATGGCTGCACAGTAGCCTTACTTGCCTTTCCAACAGAAAAGCCAGAAACACACTTTCCTAGTATCCCTTGCAATTAGATATGTGATCTAACCTCTGCCCTGCAAATGTAGACATGTGCCAGAGTGAGACTGGGAAACAATGTGAAGGCAAGCACCATTTTCCTGGTAATGATGATGGTGGAGGCATCGAATTTCAGGGGAGGCAGTAAGAGCAGTTTTGGCATCTAATGCACAGCACCAGGTATGATCAGCAGGGCCTTTGCTGGTGTAGTGCTGTCATATGGTAGTACATTGGGCATTTTTCCTGGTTATGTACTCTCCAAGCATGACTGATTCTCCTGCAAATTCTGTGACCTACCTAAGTATCTTTATTAAATTAAATTTCTGCTTAACTAGCTAAACTGTTGTACTATTTAGGATGTAGGTTCAGCATCTAAAAACACAAGCTCTACAGATAAGATTGAGATCTTTTTTTTTTTTTTTTCCTGAGATGGAGTCTCGCTGTGTCGCCCAGGCTGGAGTGCAGTGGCGCAATCTCAGCTCACTGCAAGCTCTGCCTCCCAGGTTCATGCCATTCTCCTGCCTCAGCCTCCCAAGTAGCTGGGACTACAGGTGCCTGCCACCACACCCAGCTAATTTTTTTGTATTTTTAGTAGAGAGGGGGTTTCACCGTGTTAGTCAGGATGGTCTCTATCTCCTGACCTCATGATCCACCTGCCTTGGCCTCCCAAGGTATTGGGATTACAGGCGTGATCCACAATCTTAGACGATGCGTGGCCTAAGATTGAGATCTTTTCTCTCTCATGTATCCATACGGGGTTGATATGGTGGCTCCACAGTGTTGGCAAATCCACTGACTCACCACTCTTAGACAATTGTCATTGTCTGCCAACATGGGTCACCAACATTCTGGCATTCTACCCAGTCAGAAAAAGAAAGGGAAGATATGCCTCTTCCCTTTACGAACATGACCTGGATGTTGAACACATCACTTCCCCTTACATCCTCCATTGGCTAGAACATAGTTATATGGCCAAACCTAGGTGCAAGAGTGTCTGGGAAATGAAGTGTGAAAGTTGTCAGAATCAAAATGGAGTCACTAATGTTAAGAAAACCTTGACAAATACAGCCTGAGAAGGCCATGAAGAGAAGATTCATAAATTAGCCGGGCATGGTGGCACATGCCTGTAATCCCAGCTACTTGGGAGGCCGAGGCATGAGAATCACTTGAACCCGGGAGGCAGAGATTGCAGTGAGCCAAGATCACACCATTGCACTCCAGCTGGGGTGAGAGAGCAAGACTTGTCTCAAAAAGAAAAAAAAAAGATCCTCACACCTGTTCACCTGATAAGGAAAAAGACTACAAAAACCACAACCTTGAACAAAGGCCTTTGCAACCTTATACAAAAAATACTTCTCCAAGGACATCTGCCCAGTAACTACCTGTCCAATCTCAGACTGGCATTACCCTTTCAATTGATCATTGTAGCCAAAGATAATATTTCAAAACAATTATGTAATCTTCTTTATTATTTTCTTTCTTTCTTTCTTTTCTTTTCTTTTTTTTTTGAGATGGAGTATCGCTCTGTTGCCCAGGCTGGAGTGCAGTGGCGCGATCTCAGCTCACTGCAAGCTCCACCTCCCGAGTTCACGCCATTCTCCTGTCTCAGCCTCCCGAGTAGCAAGTAGCTGGGACTACAGGCACCCGCCACCATGCCTGGCTAATTTTTTTTGTATTTTTAGTAGAGACAGGGTTTCACCGTGTTAGCAGGATGGTCTCGATCTCCTGACCTCATGATCCACCTGCCTTGGCCTCCCAAAGTGCTGAGATTACAGGCATGAGCCACAATGCCTGGCCTTCCTTATTATTTTCTTTAAAAACATTTGTCAACTGGGTGTGGTGACTCATACCTATAATCCCAGCACTTTGGGAGGCCCAGGTGGGCGGATCACCTGAGGTCAGGAGTTTGACACAAGCCTGGTCAACATGGCAAAACCCTACGTCTTCCAAAAATACAAAAATTAGTCAGGTGTGAGTGCATGCCTGTAATACCACCTACTCGGGAGGCTGAGGCAGGAGAATCCCTTGAACCCTGGAGGCGGGGGTTGCAGTGAGCTGAGATTGCACCTCTGCACTCCAGCCTGGGCGGCAGAGTGAGACTGTCTCAAAACAAACAACAAACAAACACCTTTCTCTTCCTTTGCCTCCCTGAATATGCACATAGTTTACGATGGCATGCATATTACCATTGCAATGCTTTATTCCCAGATAAACATCATTTCCTTTTAGAGCCTCACTCTGTTTGTTATTTAGGTTAATGTTACTTTCAATGTTCAGAAATCTTTGTTGGCTTCCAGAAATAGCAATATGCAAAGCGTGACTGCAGCTTATGCTGGAATGGGAGACCTATTAGTGACAGGTGAGGCCAGAGATTCAGCAGTGCCTATATGCCAAGATAAGGAGTTTAGACTTTATCATGGTGACATTTTGGGCAAAGACAAGAGATGATTAGTTTGCATTTTAGAAAGGTCATTGTATTTGCCTTTGCCTAAGTTCTTGCACAAAAGAGAAGCTGACTCCGGCTGATTAGGCAGAAATAGAGTTAATTAAAATACCATTGCATCATAGAAGTATTAGGAACTTGGTCTGAAGTTCAGTTTCCATGAACAGTGTCCCAAATCACATGGCAGACCTGGTTTGATGGGAAAGCTGTCCTTCCGCTGTCACTGTCATCATGGAGCATTAGTTGCTATAGTTTGCACTGCTGCCAGCAAGTCAGCACAACTGAAATTTCCACAAACTACAGCCACTGCAGCCATTTCTGCACCTAAGGAATCCAAGTTTGCAGACACTGCTGTTTCTGAAGGCTGGATACCTTTACCACCAGCAAGGAGATTCTACATGGATCCTCCCGCCCACTCTGGTCTGCTGCCGAATCAGATTCTGATTTAGACGTCTGATTGGTGGAGCTTAGGTTACAATGTGCCTGCGAAGAAGCCTTTTGGGTAGCATTTTCTGAGTTAACTCCCCAAACATAGAAAGGATGTCTCAAAGGTACCGGCTGGCCGGAAAACGTGATAAATGCCCATGTCATAACTTTTTCATGTGGTCTGGCTTTCCAGAAATACACTGTTTGGACCCAGACATTTATCTTGGTCTTGGACAAGAGCAAGAAGGTAGCAATTCTTTTTCTAAGCGCAGGTGTTACTTGTCTTTCCAGTTCCACACTTTAAAAAACAACCACAAGTTTTAACTCAAATTTCATTGCCAGGCATTATGCCAGGTACTTTTATTACATTCCCTCTCAACTCTTTGTGCATCAGCTCCCCACTATTAGACGGATGAGCAAACTGAGACTCAGAAAGTTTAAATGACTTAAAAAGGCCAGGGAACTTGGAAGTGAGGGAACCAGGATTCTAACCCAATTTTCCTGACTTCAAGTCTTTTTCCATTATACTTGGTTGCATATAAACCCCTGGAATTTTCTAAAATTAGAAAAAGATTTTAATAAGTTTTACGAACTTATTGATTTCCTTATTGCTGGTAGATGGGAACTCGTGGATTTGGCTTATATAAAAACATCTTTCTTTTTAAGTGAGCACAAGGAGCCTTCCACTCATTCCATGAGGTATTTCTTTTTGTTGTTTTGTTTGTTTGTTTATTTTTCAGTTATTCCAGGGCCCCTGGAAACCTCTAGGTACCATCTTTTCTTAGAGCAGATATAAACCCACCTAGCATCCCTAGAGCTGACTAGGCAGTAACCCTTGTGGCTGCTGTGGCTGATGGGCCTAACTCATGGTAACTCATGGTTGGTGATAACTGGGCCTTTTGGGAGGCACAATTGTGAATGCAAATTTGGGATTTAGTGCCAAACACTCTCCCACCCTCAAATGTTTACACCCTTATACTTATGAAAAATAAGCATGATATAGTAAGTTTCTTATGACAAAAACAATTTATTCATTGCTTATCATACTGACATTTTGGCCTTTCCAATGTGTTACTCTTGACATAATTTTTTTTTCTTTTTTTTTGAGTCAGTGTCTTGCTCTGTCACCCAGGCTGGAGTGCAGCGGCATGATCTTGGCTCACTGCGACCTCTGTCTCCTGGGCTCAAGCCATCCTCCCACCCCAGCCTCCTAAGTAGCTGGGACTGCAGACATGCGCCATCGTGCCCAGCTAATTTTTGTATTTTTTTTGTAGAGACAGGGTTTTGCCATGTTGCCCAGGCTGTTCTCGAACTCCTGAGCTCAAGCAATCCTCTTGCCTCGGCCTCCAAAGGTGCTGAGATTACAGGTATCAGCCACTGCTCTCAGCTGACATAATTTTTTTAAAGAAAATCATTGTTCTAGTATATAGTAAGTCTCTTTATTTAACTTGTAAAAATGTTTTACTGATCTGTGAAAACTGAAAGATCATTTTACTGAAAGGAAGGCCTATTCTACTTGGAAGTATTTGTGTATGTTTGTGTGTGTGAGACAGACTTTTATATTGCCAGAAAAAGAAACACACACACACACACACTCACACACACACACACTCTCACACACACACACACACACACACTCACACACACACACACTCACACACACACACACACACACACTCTTCCTTAGTGAACAATACTGCAAACTATTTCTTTTAATCTTGATAATTTGACTGAAGCCAGGTCCAGAAATCTCACTGTTGTCTCCAAGGGCTAATCTGTTCCATTTCAAGGCACCTGCCTATTGCTTCACTTTAGATGCAGTCAGTTCTAAGCAGGAGCCTGCCCAGGTCCTGACTTCCCAGCTGTTACCCACTTTGGGGTTTGGGGCCTGCAGAAAATGAATGTCCAACAACACAATTTATAAATGTTCAAGTTAATGTGACAAGTTCAAAATACATTTTTTTTTTTTTTTGAGACGGAGTCTCTCTCTGTCACCCAGGCTGGAGTGCAGTGGGGCAATCTCTGCTCACTGCAAGCTCCGCCTCCCGGGTTCATGCCATTCTCCTGCCTCAGCCTCCCAAGTAGCTGGGACTACAGGCGCCTGCCACCACGCCCAGCTAATTTTTTGTATTTTTAGTAGAGACGGGGTTTCACCATGTTAGCCAGGATGGTCTCAATCTCCTGACCTCGTGATCCGCCTGCCTCAGCCTCCCAAAGTGCTGGGATTACAGGCATGAGCCACTGCGCCTGGCCCAAAATACATATTTTTTAGCAGAGAGCTCAGATGACATCAGGCTGGAATATATTTCACGAGTGTGGCTTCCCCAGTCCCCAGTGTTCTCATGGGATATGTGCGAGGCTGAGTCATGAAATCCTGCCAAACCAGAGCCAGGTTTTCGAGTCCTGGGAAGCTCTGGTGGGGATTTCGCAATCCCCTCTATCACCCCAAGCAAGTCTCCCTCAAATGCTGGCACAGTTGCCTTTTAGAATTGCAACCACATCATTTGGATCTAATATTTAGGTCCCAAGTACTATTTCTTATGATGCTATTAGTGCCATTTTGCTATAGTGTTTCAAAGATTACATATTGTGAAAATGACTAGTCATCACACAACTATATCTCACCCGCCTCAAGATGACCTGTCTGAGACAAGCGCAATGATTACCAGACCCAGGAGAAACCCAGCACAGCTGGCTTGTCAGGGCGTACACCCTCCACCCACAGTCCCACTTCTTCTCTTGACTTGACTCATCAACTCCTCTAATACTGGGCTGGGATCAGAGCAAGGAATCAATTCCTTGGCTATCTACCCAATACTGTTATTTTTAAAACTGCTGTTCTCTCTCAGTGAGAATAAAAGTATCTTCCGGGGATAAAGGTGACTGAAGTGGAATAGATGCGGCTCCAGGAGAATGTCATCTAGAGCCCCATTGATTGTAGCATCCTGGTCTTTGAGGAGTTTAGTCGATCCCGTATACAACCTGCTGAGTCTGTGGGTGTGCAGGAAAGAGTTAACAAAACAGCCCCAAACTGCTGTCCTTGAAAAGGTCTGCTCGCCAGGCTGGCCCTTGGCTGGTATCTGAGAACTCAGACTTTAGGAGAGTTCTCACTGATAGGAGTGGCTCAATGTGCTTAAGCTATTTGTAGAAACAATATGGTTTATGACAAATCTTTGCTTTGCTTCTGGGAGTCTGGAATTTCAGTACATGTCCAGCAGAGGCTGTCTGCAGGACCAGTACCCCTCGCAAAATTCTCTGAGCATTGAGTCTGTGATGAGCTTCCCTGGCAGGCACTATTTCACACCTGTGGTCACAACTCACTGCTGAGGGAATGAACATTTTCTATGCGATTCCAATAAGAGAGGATCTGGAAGCTTCTGCCTGGTTCCCCCCATGTCTCACCCCATGCACCTCCCTTTGCTAATGGCGTTTGGCATCCTTTTGCCCTAATAAATCACAGCCATGAGTATGTTTATATTTATATGCTGAGTCCTGTGAGTTCTCCTAGTGAATTACTGAAACCGAGGGTGATCTTGGGGACTTACCACACACAGGGCAGTAAAAACTCCTCAACAGCAGTGTAATGTCCACCACATATGCAATGACTTAAAACCTATCTATCCTATAGAATGCAAGCTCCATGAGTTCAGGGGCTATGTTCTGTTCATCACTATCTTTAGTACATGGTACAGTGTGTATAACACAAATGATATTGACTACCTTTTCTGAGGAACTGACTGACTAAACAGGATGGGAGGAGCAGGTTCTTAGCCAGTGAACTGTGGGCAACTATGTGCTATGGGTTTCAGCCCAAATTTGACTTCATTTTTTATCATGTAGATAAGTGACCCAGATTGTGGGACAATATTTTAGGCTAAGTACCGCATCATACATTGTGCAGCCATCCCTGGCATAGGTCTAGCTCATATTCATATGTTACGAAATGTGATCCTGCCTATTTTCATTCACCTGTAGCTCCCCCGTGTACTGCGTTGGAATAGTACCTCCCCTAAGTTCATGTCCTCTTGGAACCTCTGAATGTGACCTTATTTGAAAATAGAATCTTTACAGATATAATGAGTTAAAATGAGGTTAAACTGGGTAAGTGCGGTGGCTCATACCTGTAATCCAAGCAGTTTGGGAAGCCAAGGTGGGCAGATCACCTGAGGTCAGGAGTTCGAGACCAGCCTGGCTAACATGGAGAAACCCCGTCTCTACTAAAAATACAAAAATTAGCTGGGCATGGTGGCGGGTGCCTGTAATCCCAACTACTCAGGAGGCTGAGGCAAGAGAATCACTTGAATCCAGGAAGCAGAGGTTGGAGTAGCCGAGATCGCACCACTGCACTCCAGCCTGCCTGGGTGACAGAGTGAGACTATGTCTCAAAACAAACACCAAAAAAAAAAAAGAGGTTAAACTGGATTAGGATGGCCATAATCTAATGATTGGTTTCTTTTTAAGAAAAGACAGATGCAGGCAGACACAGAGAGGAGGAGGCAATGTGAAGACTCACAGAGGTGTGGTAAAATGTGGAACTTGACTCCAGAGGTGGGGCTCAGACACCAGACCAGCCTAAGGACTAACTAAAACAGGGCCAGGGCAAAAGCGCTTTCAGTCAGTCATGACCACCTGGGAATTACCGCCTCTTTCCATGGCAATGACCCAATGATTACTTCTTTCCCAGAAATTTCTGCATAAACTATCCCTTAATCTGCATGCAATTAAAAGTGGATATAATTATGACTACAAAACTGCCCCAAGCTGCTACTCTCGGCATGCGGAGTAGCCCTGCTCTGCAGGAGCGGTCATGAAGCTGACACACTGCCTCTTCCGTAAAGCTGTTTTCTTCTACCTCTGGCTTGCCCTTGAATTATGTCCTGGGTGAAGCCAAGAACTCTCGCAGGTTAAGTTCCACTTTGGGGCTCGCCTACCCTGCATCAGAGGGAGAAGGCCATTTGAAGGGGGAGCCAGAGACTGGAGTGACGCATCTACAAGCCAGGGAATGTGAAGGATCGCTGGCAAATGCCGGAAGCTGAGAGAGGCATGGGACAGATTCTCTCTCAGAGCCTCCAGAAGGAACCAACCCTATTGACACCATAATTTCAGCCTCCTGGCCTCCAAAACTGTGAGAGAATCAATGTCCATGGTTTTAAGCCACCCAGTATGTGGTATTTTGCTATGGCAGTGCTAGAAGTGCTGATACAGCCCTTAAATCCTGAGCCTTGTATGTGATGAAGATTATTCTTTTTCCTTTGCACTCCTGGGAAACAGGCAAGTATTGTTGAATCACACTGGTGTACCTTTTACATTTTTGCCTATATAACTTAACTTAATACTCATATCTGTAAACATAGGCCTTTATTCTTGTATACAAGCTCCTGTCTCTAAATGAACCTGCCTAGATGGTTTTCTTCAGCCAGGTTTGATGTTAAAAAGAAATTACTCTACCAAAACCAATTATCTTGTGTAAATATATCTGGACAACTCTTTGGAACTTAAGTATTCTTTTTTTTTTTTTTAATTTCTTGTTTGGAAGAAATGGCACGATACAAATCCAACAAGCATATATTCACCAAAGTACATTAGAAGTATTTTCCCCTCTGTGAAATCAGTGAAGACATTTGTAGAGGGTGGGAGAAGAATCCTACAAATGGCACAGCAATAAGCAGATCAGAATAAACTTCAATGTGAAAAAAATATTCAGGGGCAGCTGACCGGCGGTGGGAGAGGGCAGGTGAAAATAAAAGCACGTTTATTTGTATGCATTAATAGATGGATAAAATGTGGCTCCAAAATGCGGCCCTGCTTGGGTAATGTGCCCCATCCTACTGGGATTAGAGTACAACGATGTTTTCAATGACATTCTTCTCCTGCCATTGGCTAATCAACAACATTTACTAAGTGCTTACTCTGTGCTTATGACAGGTTAATGATCATCATTATCATCATGAGATAAATTACCAATACGAGATTTTTTCTTTTCTTTTTCTTTTTCTTTCTTTCTTTTTTTTTTTTTTGAGATAGAGTTTCGCTGTTGTTGCCCAGGCTGGAGTGCAATGGTGTGATCTCAGCTCTCTGCAACCTCTGCCTCCTGGGTTCAAGTGATTCTCCTGCCTCAGCCTCCCGAGTAGCTGGGATTATAAGTGCGAGCCACCATGCCTGGCTAATTTTTGCAATATGAGATTTTTTCTACCAAACTTGCTTCATCCAACTCAGGCTAGAGGACATTCCAAATTCATTCCCGTAGGGAAGAACTGTTACAGTAGCAATATGAACCAAAATAAGAGTCAATCTTAGTTTTTCAGTTTTTTTTAGAATAGAAATTTTTCCTTGTTTTATTTACTTACTTATTTTTTAGAGACGGGGCCCTTGTTTTGTTGCCCAGCCTGGATATGATCTTCTGGGCTCAAGTGGTCCTCCTGTCTCAGCCTCCCCGCTAGTTGGGAAAATAGGCATGAACCACCATGCCTGGCTTAGTTTTTGGATTTTTTTTTTTTTTTTTTTTAATTTGAGACAGGGCCTCACTGTGTCACCCAGGCTGGAGTGCAGTGGTGTGATCTTTGGTTTACTGCAATCTCCACTTCCCAGGCTCAAGGGATTCTCCTGCCTCAGCCTCCCAAGTAGCTGGGACCACAGGTGCCCACCACCATGCCCAATTAATTTTTGTATTTTTAGTAGAGACGGGGTTTCACCTTGTTGGCCAGACTGGTCTCGAACTCCTGACCTCAAGTGATCTGCCCGCCTTGGCCTCCCTAAGTTCTGTGATTACAGATGTGAGCCACCTTGCCCAGCCAGTGTTTGGATTTTAAAATAGACTTTTACTTTCAGAGGGCAAGAATGGCGGATCACTTGAGCCCACAAGTTTGAGACCAGCCTGGGCAATGTGGTAAAATCCCATCTCTACAAAAAATGCAAAAATTAGCCTGGCATGGTGGCACATGCCTGTAGTCCTGGCTACTCTGGAGACTGAGGTGGGAGGATCCCTTGAGCCCAGGAGGTTGAGACTGCAGTGAGCCAAGATCGCACCACTGCACTGCATCCTGGGTGACAGAGCGAGACCTTGTCTCAAAACAACAACAAAAAAGACTTTTGTTTTTAAAATATGGGTTTTACTATTATTCAGGTACGGTGAGGCCAGCAGCTGAGGAGAGGACCGCCACTGAAAAAGACTGTTAAACTTTCTGATCCCAAGGGGAGGGGATGCGACCCCCAAGGAGGGCCACAGGGGGAGCACCAGGATCACTTAGGAGGCAGCAGGAGTGAGGCAAAAACACGGGCAAGGATCGGCTAGTTTGAACAATTTCAGGGGACTCTGGGGTGGAGGGACTGTCCTGAGGTATCTGGTACCTGGCCCTGTATTGGTCCCAAGTATGGAGGAGGTAGAGGAGGGGGTGGAACGACCGGCCTCTAGATGAACGCGTTTGCGTGTGAAAGGTACACTCAAGGGAGAATCATTTACTGTCTCCAGGAATTGGCTAACCCTGGGAGGGGCAGTCTCTCCAGGGTCAGCAAGACCCAGTGAAACTGCATTTGCAGAATTACAAATAGTGAGAGAAATCTAACATGACTGACTCCGTCTTGCTTCTAATCTCACAGGCTAAATTGCTTTTTTGCTTATTCTAGCACAGAGGCCATGATAACTCACGGCTATGGATGACTCACAAGCAATGAGAAGAATTTGGTTTATAGTTAAACTTGGAGGCCAGGGAAACTAACCCCACTCTTTGTCCAGAGATTGAAGCTGCATTCATAAGACAAGGTTAGACTTACGGACTTTGCTAATGACTAGGCAGAGTTAAACAATGACCTGCCATTGCTTAGCTCGTTTTCCTATAAGCTGCTGACTGCCCCAGAGTCGCGTAACTGGGGTTCCTGAGATTTATAACTGCCCCAGTGACTCCTCGATAACAGCACTATTGTGAAACTTAAAAAACTCGTTTTGAGATATTTTCGGTAGACCAAGAGATGCCACCTGGTCCTGAGACATTCCTCCCACTCACCCCTCCTGGAAACTGACTCAGGGGCATAAAGACAGTTTTAGACACCCCTGTGATTTCATCCCCAGCCAATCAATTGTTGCAGTTCCCCAGCCCCGTGCCCTCCAAAGTACCCTTAAAAAATCCTAGCCTCCAAATTCTCAAAGAAATGGGTTGAGAAATTTCTCCCTGTTCTCCTCACCTGGCCGGCCCTGTGATTATTAATCCCTTTCTTTGCTGCAGTACCTGCTGTTCTTTTTGGAGTATTTGCAGGACAGTGGGCAAGAAGAACCTGTCAGCCTGTGACACCAAGATGTCAAAATATCAGAACTATAGAAAATTAAAAGGCATGATTATTACGTCAGGTTTTTTAAGTTCAAATGGATACAAAAATAGAGACAATAGTATAAGGAACTCCATTTACCCATCTTCCAGCTTCAATAATTATCAACAAATCCTGTTTCATCTAGTCCCTACCTACTCTCCATCTTCCTCATCATTGGATTGTTTTGAAACAAATCCCACACGTCTAATCATTTCATCCACAACTATTTCACTATTGTAAAAGAAAAAGACTTTTTAAACATACAACACTATTATCATACATTAAAATTAACAATAACTCTTTACTATCATCAAAGATCCAGCCAGCATTCAAATGTCCTCAGTTACCTTGTAATATTTTTCAAAGTTTGCTCAAGTCAGGATAGAAATAAGATCCATATTGTATTTCATTGGCATATCACTTGAGTCTCTATTAATTTTAAATTCTCTTCCTTATGGTATTAGGGTAGCAATATAAAGAAAAGGTAAGAATCAAGTCTCATCTTACGACTTTCACCATAGCCTTTTAAACATCACAGTAGAGATAGTAGTTAAAAGTGTTTTGAATCTTAAGCTTTTGAATATCCTGTTTTTTAAGGATTCAGAGTATAATATTCATACCATAAAGAGCAGATGCGGAGAAATACTTGCTGAGCCATTTTTTTTTTTCCTTGCCTCAAAGGAATTTAAACTATCTGGGAACTGGGAGAAGGGTCAGAGCTGGATGGGAGAACAACTGAGTTGGAGAGCAACTGTCTGAGTGGGGCTTCAAGCCTGCGTCGACGCCTCTCTGATAAGACCACCAGTGGAGAGTGTGGAAATAGAATCCCTAAATATGTTTGGGGATCAGAAGTGTGGAAATAAATAAAGAACAACCAGATGAGAAGAGGCAAAGGCTATTTATTCAGAGCTTGCTACAGCAGGGAGTCAGCCGCTCACTGTTACTTGCGCTTGGCAGCAACTCCAAGGCCGGCAGAGGAGTGGGGAAGCTTTACAGAGGAAGGGAGGGCTTCAGGTGTGCACGGATTGGAGGCTGTTGGTGTGGGAAGCTGGATTGACTCCCTAGAAGCGGGGTGTCCTATGTGGTTGCTTAGGGGTATTTACCTTTCTCTGGTTAGTACTGAATTGGAAAGAAGGACCAAAATTAGGGAAGCATCAGTTGTTAATCAAATCCTGACCATTTTTGGCAGAACGAAAAGAATTATTGTTTGCGTTCCTGGATTATTACTAGGCATAGTGATCCGACTTCCTACAAGTCTGAGTTAAGGCAGGCTGACTTCCTGGGCTGGCTATTATAGGTAAGGGGCTGGTTTCCTGGGCAGGTTGCTGCAGGCTGTGGGTCAGTTCTTTTTTTTTTTTTTTTAGAAATGGAGTTTCACTCTTGTTGCCTAAGCTGGAGTGCAATGGAGCAATCTCGGCTCACTGCAACCTCTGTCTCCCGGGTTCAAGTGATTCTCCTGCCTCAGCCTCCTGAGTAGCTGGGATTACAGGTGCACGCCACCATGCCCAGCTAATTTTTTGTAGTTTTAGTAGAAACGGGGTTTTACCATGTTAGCCAGGCTGATCTTGAACTGCTGACCTCAGGTGATCCGTCTGCCTCAGTCTCCCAAAGTTCTGGGATTACAGGTGTGAGCCACTGCTCCCGGCCCCTCTTTTTTTTTCTTTTTTCTTTTTTTCTTGAGCCAGACTCTCACTCTGTCACCCAGGTTGGAGGGCAGTGGCTTGATCTTGGCACACTGCAACCTCCACCTCCCAGGTTCAAGCAATTCTCCTGCCTCAGCCTCCCCAGTAGCTGGGATTATAGGCACGCGCCACTGCATCCAGCTGATTTTTGTATTTTTAGTAGAGATGGGGTTTTACCATGTTGCCCAGGCTGGTCTTGAACTCCTGACCTCAGGTGATCCACTTGCCTCGGCCTCCCAAAGTGCTGGGATTACAGGTGTGAGCCACTGCACCCGGTGCCGGTTCTGCTTTTATACAGGGTCTGGCCATCGTCTGTTTATATACTCAGTCTCTCAGAGGGTGGAGAGGCTGCCTGTGCTGCACTTCCCAGGTGGGCCTTGCTAAGTTCTCCTCCTGCCAATCAGCTGTGACAGGCATAGAGCAGATAGGTGAGGAACCGATAAAACTTCCTGAGTGAGTGGCAGGGAAAATATCCAAAGTTCCCAGGCTCTTTCTCAGAGCTTGGCAAGTGCTGAGAGAGGGCCCTGCTGTCCTGAGAGGCCACGTCCTCGGAATAAAGAGCAACTGGCCCGGTTCAAGCACCGGAGACCAGATGGGAACAAGGGGCTTGTTACTCAGTGCTCAATCTTTGCCCTTTAATGGTCTTCTTAAAAGTATTTTTTTCTTTACCGTTACAAACATTACACCATTTCAGTCTGGTATGGTTTGGCTTTGTGTCCGCACCCAAATCTCACCTTGAATTGCAATCTGAATTGTAATCCTCTGGTGTTGAGGGAGGGACCTGGTGGGAGGTGACTGTTCTCATGATAGTGAGGGAGTTTTCAAGAGAGCTGATGGTTTTACTTTGTTTTTATTTATTTATTTATTTGAGATGGAGTTGCGCTCTGTTGCCCAGGCTGGAATACAATGGCACGATCTTGGCTTACAGCAACCTCCACCTCCCGGGTTCAAGCAATTCTCCGGCCTCAGCCTCCTGAGTAGCTAAGATTACAGGCACCCACCACCATGCCTGGCTAATTTTGTATTTTTAGTAGAGAGGGGGTTTCACCGTGTTGGCCAGGCTGGTCTCAAACTCCTGATCTCAGGTGATCTGCCCGCCTCGGCCTCCCAAAGTGCTAGGATTACCGGCGTGAGTCACCGCGCCCGGCCACAAGAGCTGATGGTTTTGGAAGTGTTTGGAAGTTCCCCTTTCACCCTGCTCTCTCCCCTGCTGCCATGTAAGATGTGCTTGCTTCCCTTTTGCCTTCTACCATGGTTTTAAGTTTCCTAAGGCCTTCTAGCCGTGTTTTCTGTTAAGCCTGTGGAACTGTGAGTCAATTAGACCTCTTTTCTGTATAAATGACCCAGTCTTAGGTATTCTTTATAGCAGTATGAAAGCAGACTAACACAAGTCCCATGGTGGCCCTGTGTATTAGCTACATTTTCTTATTTTCTGGCACGTGGGGCCTTGGTCCTGCCGAGGCTGCCCCTCCGGGGCTAGCTAATTCCTAGACAGTAAAAGACTCCACCAGGAGCATGCCTTTATACAAATCAACCAATCTGGAGCCCACACCTCCAACTGTCTCCTTCATCAAACTCTCCCAGCCAAGCCAATAATCCCCCTGCCCCAAATTTCCACTGTACCAGGTACTCAGACAACTAGGGATCACCCCTATAGGCCAGAGCCCTTTGGAGTTACTCACACGATGCAATCCTAAACTCCCTCTGCATATGTGTGCTTCCTTGCGACAACCCTGATAAAGGCTCCAGGCCATGCTGTAACCTTTGTCCCTCTTCTGCCTCCTCAGGGTCCCTGGTGCTTCCCTGTGTGGCATGCCACACCTCCCATTACTAGGAATCTGGGAGTAGGAAGTCCTTCCTTCATGACAATCATTTCTGTGTCTGCAGGTCTCACTATACCTGATTAAAACAAGTCCCAAGTACATTATAACATACCCTGTCAGAAGATGCTATGGTCTGAATGTGTGTGCCCCTCAAAACTCCAGTGTGATAGGATTGGGAGTGATTAGGTCACGAGAGGGGAGCTCTCATGAGTGGGATTACTGCCCTTATAAAAGAGGCCCCAGAGAGATCCCTCACCCCTTCCACCAAGTGAGGACACAGATAGAAGGCGCCATCTTTGAACCAGGAAGCAGGTCCTCACCAGACACTAAATCTGCCTGTGACTTCATCTGAGACTTCCAGCCTCCAGAAATGTGAGAAATCTTTTTCTTTCTTTCTTTCCTCCTTCCTTCCTTCCTTCCTTCCTTCCTTCCTTCCTTTCTTTCTTTCTTTCTTTCTTTCTTTCTTTCTTTCTTTCTTTCTTTCTTTCTTTCTTTCTTTCTTTTCTTTCTTTCTTTCTTTCTTTCTTTCTTTCTTTCTTTCTTTCTTTCTTTCTTTCTTTTTCTTTCTCTTTCTTTCTTTATTTCTCTCTCTCTCTCTTTCTTTCTTTCTTTCCTTTCTCTCCTTCTTCCTTTCTTCTCTCTCCTTCCTTCCTTCTTTCCTTTCCCTTCCTTCCCTCCTACCTTCCTCCCTCCCTCTCCCTCCCCTCCCCTCCATTCTCCCTCCTCTCCCCCTCCCTCCCCTCCCCTCTCCCTCCCCTTACCTCTCCCTCCCCTTACCTCTCCCTCCCCTCCCCTCCCCTTCCCTCTCCTCCACTTCCCTTCCCTCTCTTTTCATTTTTTTTCTTTCAACAGGGTCTCACTCCTTTCACCCGCGTTGGAGTACAATGGCATGATCTTGGCTCACTGTAGCCTTGACATCCTGGGTTCAGGTGATCTTTCCACCTCAGCCTCCTGAGTAGCTGGGACCACAGACACATGCCACCGTAGCCAGCTAATATTTGTATTTTTTATAGAGATGGGGTCTCCCTATGTTGCCCAGGCTATCCTCAAATTCCTAGGCTTAAGTAATCCTCCTGCCTCAGCCTCCCAAAGTGCTGGGATTACAGGCATGAGCCACCGCACCTGGTGAAATAAATTTCTGTTGTTTATAAGCTACCTGGTTTGTGGTATTCTGTTACATCAGCCTTAATGGGTTAAGACAGAAGGTTTTACTATTCTCATTTAAAGATGGGTTAACTGGAAATTGGAGCAGTGCAGTATTTGCTAAGCTGGTGAATTGTGGAATTGGAATACAAATCCAGATGATTCTCCTACCTTCACCCAGATGCCTAAAGAGGATGGCCTCCACCATGTTCTTCACAGATGTTTCCTCTGCTACTCTCATTCTCAAAGCTTTGGTGAAGGCCACGTCTTCTGGCCTGCTGAGAGCCACAGTTAGGGGCGGGGCAGCAGGTATAAGGTGTGATGCATGAGGTCACACATCACTAATCTGCTACACGGTCCCATTTCCCCAAGTCCTCAGGTTCCTTCCTCCACACCAAGGAATTTCTGGCCTCTCAACTTCAGTTGGGGGCAACCTCCACCAGATCCAGTGTTTAATCCATCCAGTGAGAAAGCTGCAAGAATCCCTCCTAGGTGTGCAGACTTCCTAGCACCGCGAATCCAGAATCTCAGGTAATCTCACCATATACTTTCTTCCCTTTTTGGTCTAGCCTCTTAAGGATCCATTCCCACACCCATTCTCTAGAGTACTGGAAGGTCCACAGACTGGGCATTTCTTCTGCTGTGAAACTACACGTTGTCTTGGAGCCGTCTTTTTTTTTTTTTTTTTTTTTTGAGACAAGATCTTGCTCTGTTGCCCAGACTAGAGTGCAGTGGTGCAATCATAGCTCACTCAGCCTCCTGAGTTCAAATGATCCTCCTGTCTCAGCCTCCTGAGTAGCTAGGACTTTAGTGTGCGCCACCATGCCCACCTATTATTTTTTGTAGAAATGGGGGTCTTGCTATGCTGCCCAGGCTGGTCTCAAACTCCTGGGCTCAGTTCATCCTCCCGCCTTAACCTTCCAAAGCGCTAGGATTATAGGTATGAGCCACTGCACCTTGCTGAATTGTCTTGAATTGACCCCCCAGGGCAAAGTAAGATCTGACTCTATCTAGGTTAGGAGATGAGAGATGAAGGGAGACTCATGAGGACAGTTGACAGCTGAGGAGGTCATTCCAGGGTCTTCAGGCAAGTCTGGGCCAGCCTCATTAGAGAGGGGAGGAAGTCTACTTCTTCTAGATGGAGGGACTCTAGATGGAGTTTTTGGAGATTCAAATACTCTGAATCACCCAATTTTTCAACATCTACGTTTTAAATAGATTTTTGGAAATTCTGATTTTGAGAGGCCATTTCTTCTCTTAACAGCTCTGGTTAGATTATTGTTTTTACCTTGTATTATGGCTAATCAATAACTTGCATGGGAAACAACAGTTCTGCCGTGTTCTTGTTATTCCCTTGTGCTAACATCATACGCATCTTCTGCCTGAGGTCTATCCATGTGTGTTTTAATTTGCCGAGGCTCTGTAACAAAGTACCACAAACTGGGTGGCTTAAATAACAGAAATTTGTTGTCTCACAGTTCTTGAAGCTGGAAATCCAAGATCAAAGTGTCAGCAGGGTTGGTTTCTTCTGGGGCCTCTCCCCTCGGCTTGTAGATGGCATCTGCTCCCTGTGTCCTCACATCATCTTCCCTCTGTGTGTGTCTGTGTTTAAATGTTCCCCTCTTATAAGGACACCATCATATTGGATTAGGGCACTCTCATGACCTTACTTGAATTTGATTACCTCTGTAAAGACCCTGTCTCCAAAATAAGGTCATATTTTGAGGTACTAGGGGGTTAGGATTTGAACACATAAATTATGAGGAAACAAATTCAATGCATAACTTATACAAATACATTTTTTATTCCAACACAAATGGGTGAAAAGTCCATCGGGAGAAATGTAGAGCCACACAAAAGAAAACATCTTGTAACTTGGCAGAGTTATTACCAACAGAATCAAAGCTTTGGATAGTCAATGAAAAGCAACATTTTACAAAACAGTATTAAAATAGCATGCATTTAGGCCTTGCCAATTGCTTCAATTTTCAATTAAAAGGATATCAAAAATCATTACAGGCCAGGCGCGGTGGCTCACGCCTGTAATCCCAGCAATTTAGGAGGCCCGGGTAAGTGGATCAACTGAGGTCAGGAGTTCAAGACCAGCCTGGCCAACATGGCAAAACCCCATCTCTACTAAAAAAATACAAAATTTAGCTAGACATGGTGGCAGGCACCTGTAATCCCAGCCACTTGGGAGGCTGAGGCAGGGAGAATTGCTTGAACCCAGGATAAGGAGGTTGCAGTGAGCCAAGATTGTGCCACTACACTCTAGCCTGGGCAGCAGAGTGAGACTCCATCTCAAAAACAAACAAACAAAAAAATCATTACAAATAAAGAAAATAGACAAGTGCTTCAGAACAGTGGTTCCCAAAGTGCAGTCCCCACACAGCAATGGCAGTGCCTTGGAACTTGTCAAAAATGCAAGTTCTTAGGGCCGAGCGTGGTGGCTCACACTTAATCCCAGCACTTTGGGAGGCCGAGGTGGGTGGATCTAAGCACTTTGGGAGGCCGTGGGTGGATCACGAGGTCAGGAGTTCGAGACCAGCCTGGCCAACATGGTGAAACCCCATCTCTAAAAATAATACAAAAATTAGCTGGGCGCAGTGGTGCACACCTGTAGTCCCAGCTACTCAGGAGGCTGAGGCAGGAGAATCACTTGAACCCGGGAAGCCGAGGTTGCAGTAAGCTGAGATCGTGCCACTGCTGTATCTTGTGTTTGGTTTAGGGAATTGTGGATAATATTAACTTTAATATACATTTCTTTGTTGCCAGTTCATCAAAAAGGAGGCTTGCGATTGTTCCCTCTTTATTTAAAAATTGACATTTTAGGTTTCATTTCTGCATAGCAGATGTTGCTTCCTTAATGGTTGTGTTAAAATTCATTTCTATTTTTAAAACTTGACCATATGATGTTTCCAGGGAGTATAAACCTAACCAAACACCTGTTCTAATTTTTCTTGGTAAAATCATTGCTGTTGCATTAACATTCAATAAGATTTTTCCAATGGATATCTTCTTAAGATGCTAGGGTATTTAGTGACACCAGTTCCATTGACTTATGTTAGTTTAGGTAACATTAGATATCATAATTCTTAAATTGGGTTAACTAGCTGATAAACTAATTATCAACAACTCTTTCAAAATAAATGATAGTGGGAGGGGCTGCCACAATTTCTTATTGTAGTAAATTTCCTACTTTCCCCTCATGGCCCCTCACCTGCTATCTATGGCATATGACCTTATTACCTATGCACCATGTTGGGGCAGAGTCAAGCTACATATTATGGGTGGACAGTACAGATGGTGGCATTACTACAGTGATGTGATGGGAACTGACAGGGCAGCCAAATACAGATTATTGTAACTCAACCTAAGTTTTTCTTGTAGCTGGTGGGTGTAGCAATGATTCAGAAAGAGCCTTTCTAGAGACACATAATCTAGAGATTTATTTTTCTTTTTTATTTATTTATTTTTTATTATTATTATGCTTTAAGTTCCAGGGTACATGTGCATAACGTGCAGGTTTGTTACATATGTATACTTGTGCCATGTTGCTGTGCTGCACCCATCAACTCGTCATTTACATCAGGTATAACTCCCAATGCAATCCCTCCCCCCTCCCCCCTCCCCATGATAGGCCCCGGTGTGTGATGTTCCCCTTCCCGAGTCCAAGTGATCTCATTGTTCAGTTCCCACCTATGAGTGAGAACATGCGGTGTTTGGTTTTCTGTTCTTGTGATAGTTTGCTAAGAATGATGGATTCCAGCTGCATCCATGTCCCTACAAAGGACACAAACTCATCCTTTTTTATGGCTGCATAGTATTCCATGGTGTATATATGCCACATTTTCTTAATCCAATCTGTCACTGATGGACATTTGGGTTGATTCCAAGTCTTTGCTATTGTGAATAGTGCTGCAATAAACATACGTGTGCATGTGTCTTTATAGCAGCATAATTTATAATCCTTTGGGTATATACCCAGTAATGGGATGGCTGGGTCATATGGTACATCTAGTTCTAGATCCTTGAGGAATCGCCATACTGTTTTCCATAATGGTTGAACTAGTTTACAATCCCACCAACAGTGTAAAAGTGTTCCTATTTCTCTACATCCTCTCCAGCACCTGTTGTTTCCTGACTTTTTAATGATCGCCATTCTAACTGGTGTGAGATGGTATCTCATTGTGGTTTTGATTTGCATTTCTCTGATGGCCAGTGATGATGAGCATTTTTTCATATGTCTGTTGGCTGTATGAATGTCTTCTTTTGAGAAATGTCTGTTCATATCCTTTGCCCACTTTTTGATGGGGTTGTTTGTTTTTTTCTTGTAAATTTGTTTGAGTTCTTTGTAGGTTCTGGATATTAGCCCTTTGTCAGATGAGTAGATTGCAAAAATTTTCTCCCATTCTGTAGGTTGCCTGTTCACTCTGATGGTAGTTTCTTTTGCTGTGCAGAAGCTCTTTAGTTTAATTAGATCCCATTTGTCAATTTTAGCTTTTGCTGCCGTTGCTTTTGGTGTTTTAGACATGAAGTCTTTGCCCATGCCTATGTCCTGAATGGTACTACCTAGATTTTCCTCTAGGATTTTTATGGTATTAGGTCTAACATTTAAGTCTCTAATCCATCTTGAATTAATTTTCGTATAAGGAGTAAGGAAAGGATCCAGTTTCAGCTTTCTGCTGATGGCTAGCCAATTTTCCCAGCACCATTTATTAAATAGGGAATCCTTTCCCCATTTCTTGTTTTTCTGAGGTTTGTCAAAGATCAGATGGCTGTAGATGTGTGGTATTATTTCTGAGGACTCTATTCTGTTCCATTGGTCTATATCTCTGTTTTGGTACCAGTACCATGCTGTTTTGGTTACTGTAGCCTTGTAGTATAGTTTGAAGTCAGGTAGCGTGATGCCTCCAGCTTTGTTCTTTTGACTTAGGATTGTCTTGGAGATGCAGGCTCTTTTTTGGTTCCATATGAACTTTAAAGCAGTTTTTTCCAATCCTGTGAAGAAACTCATTGGTAGCTTGATGGGGATGGCATTGAATCTATAAATTACCTTGGGCAGTATGGCCATTTTCACGATATTGATTCTTCCTATCCATGAGCATGGTATGTTCTTCCATTTGTTTGTGTCCTCTTTTATTTCACTGAGCAGTGGTTTGTAGTTCTCCTTGAAGAGGTCCTTTACATCCCTTGTAAGTTGGATTCCTAGGTATTTGATTCTCTTTGAAGCAATTGTGAATGGAAGTTCATTCATGATTTGGCTCTCTGTTTGTCTGTTACTAGTGTATAAGAATGCTTGTGATTTTTGCACATTAATTTTGTATCCTGAGACTTTGCTGAAGTTGCTTATCAGCTTAAGGAGATTTTGGGCTGAGACAATGGGGTTTTCTAAATATACAATCATGTCATCTGCAAACAGGGACAATTTGACTTCTTCTTTTCCTAACTGAATACCCCTGATTTCTTTCTCTTGCCTAATTGCCCTAGCCAGAACTTCCAACACTATGTTGAATAGGAGTGGTGAGAGAGGGCATCCCTGTCTTGTGCCAGTTTTCAAAGGGAATTTTTCCAGTTTTTGCCCATTCAGTATGATATTGGCTGTGGGTTTGTCATAAATAGCTCTTATTATTTTGAGGTACGTTCCATCAATACCGAATTTATTGAGCGTTTTTAGCATGAAGGGCTGTTGAATTTTGTCAAAAGCCTTTTCTGCATCTATTGAGATAATCATGTGGTTCTTGTCTTTGGTTCCGTTTATATGCTGGATTATGTTTATTGATTTGCGAATGTTGAACCAGCCTTGCATCCC
This sequence comes from Theropithecus gelada, assembly GCF_003255815.1. Taxonomy (NCBI): domain Eukaryota; kingdom Metazoa; phylum Chordata; class Mammalia; order Primates; family Cercopithecidae; genus Theropithecus; species Theropithecus gelada. Next base: position 16,872,272 of record NC_037671.1, read on the forward strand.
AGGGATGAAGCCCACTTGATCATGGTGGATAAGCTTTTTGATGTGTTGTTGAATCCGGTTTGCCAGTATTTTATTGAGGATTTTTGCATCGATGTTCATCAGGGATATTGGTCTAAAATTCTCTTTTTTTGTTGTGTCTCTGCCAGGCTTTGGTATCAGGATGATGTTGGCCTCATAAAATGAGTTAGGGAGGATTCCCTCTTTTTCTATTGATTGGAATAGTTTCAGAAGGAATGGTACCAACTCCTCCTTATACCTCTGGTAGAATTCAGCTGTGAATCCATCTGGTCCTGGACTTTTTTTGGTTGGTAGGCTATTAATTGTTGCCTCAATTTCAGAGCCTGCTATTGGTCTATTCAGGGATTCAACTTCTTCCTGGTTTAGTCTTGGAAGAGTGTAAGTGTCCAGGAAATTATCCATTTCTTCTAG
>NC_037671.1:16872797-16873416 GCF_003255815.1 Theropithecus gelada
TCTCTGATGGTAGTTTGTATTTCTGTGGGGTCGGTGGTGATATCCCCTTTTTCATTTTTAATTGCGTCGATTTGATTCTTCTCTCTTTTCTTCTTTATTAGTCTTGCTAGTGGTCTGTCAATTTTGTTGATCTTTTCAAAAAACCAACTCCTGGATTCATTGATTTTTTGGAGGGTTTTTTGTGTCTCTATCTCCTTCAGTTCTGCTCTGATCTTAGTTATTTCTAGCCTTCTGCTAGCTTTCGAATGTGTTTGCTCTTGCTTCTCTAGTTCTTTTAATTGCGATGTTAGAGTGTCAATTTTAGATCTTTCCTGCTTTCTCTTGTGGGCATTTAGTGCTATAAATTTCCCTCTACACACTGCTTTAAATGTGTCCCAGAGATTCTGGTATGTTGTATCTTTGTTCTCATTGGTTTCAAAGAACATCTTTATTTCTGCCTTCATTTCGTTATGTACCCAGTAGTCATTCAGGAGCAGGTTGTTCAGTTTCCATGTAGTTGAGCGGTTTTGATTGAGTTTCTTAGTCCTGAGTTCTAGTTTGATTGCACTGTGGTCTGAGAGACAGTTTGTTATAATTTCTGTTCTTGTACATTTGCTGAGGAGTGCTTTACTTCCAATTA